>NW_026782094.1:627500-640000 GCF_031769215.1 Ylistrum balloti
CGAGTCCAAAATATTCATTCTGGCCGAATCCAACATTTATTCGTACAGAACGAGATGCTACGAATGCGGCATATGCATGAGATTTTTCAAATTTCCAAATTCTAATTTACGGTATCATAATGTCGCTGTATCAATCATTTTGATGGTATATATCTTTACATCTTTAAATTGTAAAACACTAAAAATAACAAATTGCAGCCTTCAATGAACAAGTATTCTGTATTATACCAACAGGTGTGCATTTTTACGAAACTGTAGGATCCCTAACTGTCGGAACCAGAATATCTCAGTACATGAATCAGACTAAAAACAACGCTAAAAATCAGGGAATCCTCTTCAACATGGAGGTGTTGAACAACTGTCAGATGAAAAACAAATTTCCTTATTTCAACTTTTCATCAGAAGACCAGGGAGTAATGGAAGAAAACGCAGGTATAATTAATCCTAGAAAAATGGTAATGGCACAAATAAGTGTTGCCTCGAAAAACGGATGTGACGTTATACGTGAGACAGTTACCAATATATTTCGACAACCAGATGGGCACAGTCGAATTAAAACAGAAACTGGGCGATTGATAATAGCTCGTAAAGTACTGTTGGCGACAAATGTCTTCACAGAGTTACATAATCTGCTCGGAAATATCAGACCATTGTACGTGCCAATGCCACAGACAGTAACTCTTGCTGAAATCTCGCCTGCTGATGCCATACGATTGAGGTAAAATAACATCAAAATATTGCTAATGAGTTTCAAATCATGAACCGATTGCCTGTATGGTATAACTTTATATTTAAGACTTTATAAAGATATCTAGACAACAAACAGCTGTACAATTTTTTCTCGATATCTATATGATTTGGTATCATAATACATTCTTGTCTTTTTCAATCTTTATTTATCAAATATCAACAACTTAAAGTGATTCAAATACATTGCCTTTAATCTTATTTCATAACTATCATAAAATCGATCGTGTTCATATTGGTAGTGATAATTACACATTATAGTTAAACTCTCTGAACATCTTCAGTGTATGTTTTCCAACCATAAAACAAACCAATAACGTTTATTAAATGTGGAAATATATCGATATGAGAAATATAGAAGAGATATGGAAAATTGGGTTTGTTCAATTAAACTTATAATTGGGTGTCAATAGAATTATTTGTCAAATTCCATTTTCATAAGACATAAGTATATCTCTTCTGGTACATACATGAAGAACGTGGTACCAAATATCTGTTTAAGTACTTCCTAAGGATTTGTCACACCAAGTTTGTTTGTCATTTGGATAATCTGCATCAGGCGCTTTTTTGCATTTGTGTCTTTTGTACAATCTTAGAATCTATATTGCCTGAAGATCATTTCTTTCTAGTCCGAATTGGTCTGTAAAGATTATTTTACAGCATAAAGATATGAAGCAAAACAGTGTAAACAAAGCGTTCCGAAGACTGGTATACCAAGCAGCAAAACTTTTGTCTCTGTCTTCATAGATTTTATTGTTCAACGTATGGAAGTGCTGATGGACTGAATGTTTAAGTGAACGTCTCGTGTTGTAGGAACATGCCTTGCGTTAAGTACAATGGGACAGGGGGACAATCCTGGCCATCTGACTACCCCAGGGACAATGATCAACACATTGGTTTCTATATGCTTCCTCCTGTTAGGTATCCGGATGGTAGGAATGAGAATATTATTTCTATTAGATGAACGATTTTTTCATGACACATTTAAATGATTCACAATTATTGAACTGGCTTTAAAAACGCCATTATCTTTACGGCTTTAAGGTTTATTTTTATATATTCGTAGTTGGTATAATTGTCTTCAATATTTGACAATTCATTTATCAAAACGATTCATAATCTGCCAGTTTTGCTCCTTGCCAGTATTTGTTGACAACGGATAATTCACGTTAATAACTTCCTTTTCTCCAGTAAGTACGAAAAGATCTCTGTACACAAAATGTTCACATATCTCATGTGTTTAGTAATGTTGATACCCATACATTGCCTTCATTTCCAGGAAAATACTACATCAAACTTGGACATGCTGATGCTATTTTGAAAGGTCCATTGAAAGTTTCTGAAATACAGAAATGGTACTGTGGGGAAGGTGACAGGTTATTGGAAGAGCAAATGTTCAATCTTCTAAAGGGAGTATTACCAGGTTAAAGTATTGATTTGACATTTCTTAGATGTGATACTATTCATTATTTCATTTAAGCAATTAAAAGACATTTTAATTTTGAATTACGTTAGAAAAATAAAACAAAAAAACTTAGAAAACGAAAATCTGCCATTCTCTCATTGTTCTTGGTTTCAATCTTTACAGAAATAAACTTCCTCAGTCACCATGGCGACGCGTGTGTTACTATGGTTACGCCTAACTCACGACCCTACATTGATCTGGTCAATCCGACGACAGGCGTTGTTATTGGTGACAATGGATGGTCGGCCAAATCCAGTGATGAAATCGGACGTATTGCTGCTCAGATGATGATACAAGCCAACTGGTCGTATGACCTTCCAAAAGATCTGTTTAAATTGTACACTAATCTAACAGGTCCACCATCACAATCAAAATTGTGATTCACTCCATGTGCATAATGATATATCTTATTCTAGTAAATCTTATCTATTTCACTCACATCTAACACATAAATACACACAAATTTTGCTATGGCGTAACTTTTTGCTGTACTACTAACTTATGTTTATATGTTGCGCTTTATTTAAAAGATCAATACATATGCAGATATATGCTTGGTATTTACTTAGATGTGTGGGAGGAAAGGGACACAGGTATTATGTACGTGTTTTCGTATTTGGTTTTAGTGCTACTTGTAAAAAATGAAAACAGTCCAATTTCTTGTAGTGGCAATAAGAAAGTAATCGAACACATAAAAAACACAGCATGAGTCGAATAAATCCAGCTACGGTATTGTTACTATAAACAAGCCTTTTGTCAAAGTGGACATCGTGTCAATGTTCCCTGGCAGTTGCGTTTCAATCAATTTTTAAAATAGAACTTCTAATTTATCAGAGCACGTTTGTGTTTTCTTTTTTAATCATCATATTTACAACATACAAACTGAGATATACCAATGTGGTTAGTTCATGTGTATTAGGATTGCCTTATACACGATTTCCAGTTTAGAGTCGTATATAAACTAACATCAGGTGAAGAGAGACTGTTTGATAAAGACTGTGATTTGATTTTCTTCATTGTGATTTCATTGGGAATTTTTTGAATGCATCTCTTCAGGATGTAAAGCTTGACGTGTACTATTATAACGGAATGTTGTGTTGTTAATGTTTCTGTTTTTATTTAGAATACGTAACGATGATTTAATTTACCTGACGAATGTAGTCAATAAAATAGAAGTCGAGAAGCTTTCCATAGCGTCCCGTCTTATTCTTCTTTCCCGTTTTCGAAGACACGTATTTGCATTTACTTTGATATATCTGACGAGTGTAATCGAGGAAAAATAGATTGCTAATCTTTCCGTAGCATCTGATCTTATCCTCCCTATCAATTAAGGAGATACTTGTTTGGTTTTACTTAGATATGGACGAATTTAATTGAGAAAAAATATATCTGATACATTCCAATAGTACCTGGTCTTATTCTCCTTGTACTTTTCCAGTGATGCATGTATTTCAATTACATTGATTATATTTGATGAAAGTTGTCAATGAAAAACAAATGGTGTTAATCTCTTGGTGATAATTGGTCGTAGTCTCCCTGGTGTAGATATGCCATTTGTGTAGATGTTTCCTCTCTGTTTCATTTAGAAACAGATAACATAAATCGCTTGATCTGCGATTGAAATAAAATATGAATGCTAAAAAGAAATACTTTATATTCCATCTAAATGACAATCCACGTTGTGCATCTATCACATATTTTTTGTATATGTACAATAAACCATACTCAAACTAGTTGATAAGTTGTCATAGAGACATATATCTTTTACACAATGTTACTGACAAAAAACCTTTCAAGGTATATACATGTAGCACAAAATGAAAACAACATTATTAAATAACCATCAAAAAGGTTCAATATAAACATTTCAATTAAAAAATAATAGCTTGAATACCTGTATACACTAATATCTATCTTAATACAAACTTACTTTATTGATACATATAATGCTGTTAAATAACGACATTACTTTCACATTGATGCAAAAAGTTGACAGAAAAACAAATTAAAGATCCCAGTCATGGCGGCAACCGCTCACTTCTGTTTGGAAATAAAGTCGTGATTTCCCAATCATAACCGGATTGATACCAGTTTATTTTCCATTGCCATATATATATCATATTCAAGGAAGGAATCTTAACAAGCATAAATATATGTTTTTAAACAAGAAATAGACGTTAAAAAGAAAGCAATATAAAAAAGTGCAGGAATATCGTGATACTGGCAGTCTAGACGTATAAATGTAGAATGAAAATTGAAAGGATTTGCAACAAAACTAAAACAAAATAGAACAGCATACCTTTCATAAATATATCTCATAGTTTTTCCCCAACAAAAAACATACAATAAAAATTAATGTAATCTGTGGACCCTTTAGGAAAACTCACACTGGTATCATCAATACCGTCACAAAGTAATTAGCTGTCCTTTAATAATTCAGACGATACGTCAAAAAAAAAAAAAAAAAAATGAAATGGAGGACAGTTTTCTTTTCTTTATTTGTTCTTGTATTGTCTTAATATCAAATAAATCTACAATAGAAAAAATATATCATGATCTGTCACAAACATGGACACCTATACATTCGCATTAGAGAGTAAGTTGCAGACATGAATCAATGAAGCCCTCTAATGATACACTTCAGGAATGGATTAAATTAATAAGCAAATAGGATAAAACAGGTATAAAAACAGACTGAAAATGATTGGTATAATAAATATTGATAACTCAAAACAAAAGTACATACCCATTTTTATATTTGTAGAAATTTACGTATAAGAGACAGGTGTCATATCATATCTGTATCCCCTGACGGGGGATACAAATATATTTTGACACCGGCAATCAAAGTTTGAATTTCTTAACAGTACGAACAATTTGTTTCCAACATTACGTTCTACTGTTAAGTATAAAACATCACCTTGATATATCATTTTTATATATAACTATGTGACTTTACAAACAGAAATATTTGGATATTAAATCACTATGTTCCATATACCAGCAGTAGTTATTATAAATCTCCCTACCTAGGTAATGCAATTTTGATATTAAATATAGTTAATACGCTGTTCTTACAACATCACCCTTGTACGTGGCATGCTGTAGTTTGCACAGAAAACTACCTACCTCAGATATCAAGTTAATCAAGCTTATGAAGTCACAGATGAACAATGTTTTAGAGTAATTTGATAATAGCTATTGGATGAGTTGAATTACACAGAATTCTAAATGTGTATAATGTATAATTCGTACCCTTTATTAGACAAAATGAAATTCTACCGTAGTGGATAAAGTCCTGTCTATCCTGTTTTAAGAGATGGAAACATTATATATACGTATATAACAGGACATTGGTTTTACTACACGAGTTAAGTAATGCTGGTCAGTATCTAATAAATCACTAACATGTCGTCTTTATGACCAGCCAACGATGACTGTACCATGTAATTTCTCTTGATGTTCACATCAACAAACTGACTATTAGCATATTTGGAACCTGCTACTTCTTACGCGGAAATACTAAAGATTAAAATTGCCTCCAAATACACATAATCAGGATACCATCTATCATGAATGTTGACGTTTAGCGCCAAGCAGTTCTACATTCAATGAGTTTGTGTATAAACAGACTTCACATCCCCGAAAATTTTTTTTCGGAAGCTTGTTGTATATAAATTTCATATTCAGGACATTGCAAAATGAGACTTATATTTCCATAAGTGTTCATACTAACATTAAATCTTCCAATTAAACTTGTTGGCATCAACATTGCTCTTTCACGTCCTGGTCTGATTTCGAATGTGGTCATAATCTATTCAGGTAGAGCTGCTTTAGGCCTTCATGACGTTGCTGTTAATTTGCATTGCTTCTTTGTCAGTCAGAATACCATACGTCTTCCGGAATTTATAATAAAAGCCTTGCCCAAACCAACCACCAACACATATAGTCAAAGTAAGGGCTATGGTGACAGCATGTAGTGCGATCAGGAGGTCGTTCCTGGTTGAGCATCCATTTACTGCACACATAACGGTGCCGGCGATAGAATATCCAACGCCTTGGGTGGCTAACCAGTTAACAGTATTGCTGGACCAGAAGAATGCAAAAAACTAAATAGACAAAGAAAAGAAAAAATCAATGAATATTATAGATAAGAAAAATGCATTAAAAAACAAAAATTAGAATAGACGCAAAAAAGCAAGATACTGAAAAAAATATTTAATTTAGCAGATAATGTAAATGTAAAATGAAGCATCATTTTTGTATTTATCAAATTTACAGGACTATCAGAGTATATCCGACGCTTTGGCAAAGAAGAGATAAGGAAATTCCAGACAGTGGGAAAAAAGAGAGTTCTGAATCTCAACAATGATTGTTATAGATATGTATTTATGAAACCATTTCATTCGACCAAATGATATATTTAACGTTGGCAAAGAAGAGATAAGGAAATTCCAGACAGTGGGAAAAAAGAGAGTTCTGAATCTCAACAATGATTGTTATAGATATGTATTTATGAAACCATTTCATTCGACCAAATGATATATTTAACGTTTTGATAGTGAATGAAAATTAGAAATTATTACTATTTTTTTTTTTTTGGCTTACATATAAAAAATCTGACCTGGGAGAAACAACCGCAGCGGTAAATGTTTTTTATTGTAATATCACCTAATAACATGAATGACGTACCATTTTTCTGAATTCACAGCTGACGGTTTCTGCTCTAAAATCCTCAGTCATTGCTCCAAGTTTTATTCCGAATACCGCAATAACTATTCCCTGAAGAAAAAGAATTTATTTTAAATGTTATATCAAAATTCAATAACATTACATCTTATTTTTTTTTTCCAAAATAGCATAACTATTTTTTTATTAAAATATTCAACATATCTGAGAAAAAGAACATGCACATATGTCTTTTTAGAATAGAAAAATCATTATATTATTATAAAAGATTTATTGAAGCATAACCACGCCTGAATAACATTTCCTTGTATTTAAATATTGTTATACTTCCTTGTGTATTCACTGAAAACATAGTTTTTAATGGTTAATGTAATTTACTTACTAGTATACCCGTCCATATTTGATATCCGCTTGACAGCGGGTATTTATACGTGTTCAGAAAAACAAATATTACAATGCCGAGAATAATGTTAATGATACCGGCTGGTAACAATATGTAGCCTACATAGCGAGGAATCACCAATTTATCCACACGTTTCCTATACGTCTCTTCTGAAAGATATAAAGAAAGGCAAGAATTATTGTACCACAAAACAACGAATCAAAGTATCATCATTTGAAATTTATCTTATCGTCAACACCGAAAACTTTCATCAGTTCAAGTCGTTAATCTCCACTATCTGACCAATATAGTATACGATGATTGACACTAATAGTATTTTAGGGCTAAAATAATTAAGGTTATCAACGTTTATCGCTTTATCGTATATGTCGACATGTTAGAAAAGACGTCAAGATTTTAACTTGTTTCGCTCTCTGTATAAACAAGCAGTCCCCACACTTCAGAAAAAAAACACATTTAACAATGATTTGTGAGCGAAAGGAAAGAAAACAATTTTTTTTTTAACAGGAACGTGGAGTGCCATTGGAAAAAAAATCGCAAATCGTTTAAAAATGTTTCCAAATGAATTTTCAAGTTTTTTTAAAAATAAAATTACTCAATTGACTCAAATTTAGAAGTTAATCTATACAAAAAATATAATATTGTAAAATAAATTAATATTGTTAAAAATGTCTTGTTTTATCATTGAACAACACATACAAGCTATATATGACCTACATATGTGTAAATCACTTTATCAAGATGTTCCGTTTTTTTTTAATGAAAACAGTGCAATGCTTTACGTTGAAATCAGTTTTAATGCTAATACTTGATATTCTTTGAAATAATTATTTGATCAATTGAATTTTGATGTACTCTTTTTTCCGGTTTCTGACATTAATGTTGATCCAATATAGGCTGTTTTCAGTCCCGGGTTTTAAACATTTAGGCTCTTAGCATCACTGCCGAGAACTAGAAAGACAAAACAGCTATAGGCTGCAGTTAAGGTCATTTGACTTTAAGTTATTTATTTCTAAATTTGTATCGTAATATACCATAGACTTGTGCGTCTTTTGTACAACATCTCAATCTGTATTCCTACAGCTTTAAGAAATAGTATCAAATATTCCTGTATATATATTTGCATAGGTAAAGTGGTAAAACATTAACTAGGGAGTCATCATTAAACAAATACTTGTTTACTAAATGGTGCATTATTCTGGAAAATCAACCGAGTATTATTACAGAAAAATGAGTGTCTGTATTACAAGGCAAATGTGTATGGTGTGTTAAACCTAAGTCGCCTGTTATACAAAGTAGGTCAGTGGGATTTACTGGGGTCAAGTTTCAACGGATATTTTAGGACACTGAGGTTTGCGTATGACTGTGTTGTAGATATCATGATCTTCATTCTATTACTTCAGTTTCTTCGGGTTTTTTTTCATTGTATTTCGTGAATTTACATTTTGACAGTTATTTTCATCATTGCTTTCAGAAAAGAGCAAATAGATGCAGACTTTAGCGTAGTGTACAATGTTAGATTATATAAAACGAGGGCTTGATTCCAAAGGAAGATCTCTAAATGCCAACATATTTTTTAACAATAGGGCAGTTTTGATTCAGGAAACAATGGCAAGTCAAATATGTGTCGTATATTTAAGCTGTCTCCCCCCGCTCCCCCCCCCTCCACAAGGGAAATAAAAAAAAATGGGTATACATGGTATTCAGCGATACATCCTCCGAAGGTACAGTAATGACTTCCGTACACAAACTGATGTGTGATCATGAAACAGTTTCAGAAAACATCATTATGATTATTATATAAATTGCTAGGTATAATGTTGGTAGAGTTTTGTCTACAGGTAAAACCTAATAGTTTCAATTGTAGCGTAGCAATATTATGTCGCCATAATGCTGAAAAAAATGATACAATTTCAGTGTACTGAATTGTAAACGAAACCATATTTACGAGAAACGCAGGAAACATAGTTTTTGAATGCTGTGGTCAGTGACCTTATACTGCTGTGCCTATCTCTAGAAAGCGCACACACACATGCATACCTAAGTGAACACATACACGAAACTACATAGAAAATGAGGCTAATCGATTTCATACTATTTAACTGAAATGTGTAATACAACATATTGTGAACCCCTGGATGTGATTATTACACTTTTTTCTGTCCTTTTGTAGTTTTAGTACACAACCAAAATCAAAATTTATAAATCCTACTACTTTGAGTACAATGTACAGGCTACTTAAATATCATTTGAGCCAAGCAGGTATGTTGGTGTTCTAAATTTACTTGGTTATATTATCATTTGCATACAGATATTAAACTATACAAACCATCTACTTGTCTCGTGTCACCAGCACCATACATGTTGAAAATTCGTTCCTGTTGTAATCCAGGGGAAACAGTGCTTAAAGAAATGGATTTTGACTAATACACTGACACGACCAGCTTTATATACATCGGACTATACGTCACGACCAATATCAACAAAGCGATCGTTATATACGGTGTCAGTAAGGGGAACACGGTGTAGCGGTATGGAGACCCAGAAGTGCCAGGATATTCTGTCGTTGTTAACAACAGTGAAATCTTCAGTAAATCAGCACATCTGGGTGTTAATGAGAATCGGAGAAATATCGACACAAGACTGATTCCAATCTAATTTAATCTAATGTTATTGATTTATCTAATATTTTATCAAAAGTATTCACGATTACATTTAACGTTTGGCACTACTGGTATTTCATAGATATTTGCCATCTACCCAACTCCAATGTATTTCGCAATGTTTTGTGTGTTACAGGTACACTTTAACTATAAATAACACTGGTTTTTGATGTTAAATTTCAACAAACGTTTATTTCACAATTATATTAACCAAAATGACTCATAATCAATACGCAGGAAGGTAACTATTGTACTACTAAAATAGTTTTGAGCACCTGTGAAAAGACTTAATCTAAAATTGACCCTGAAAATATACTTTTTGTATTTTGATATTACATATGGGAAATTATACTGGAAAATACAAGTGATACAATAATTCATAATAAGTATAATAGTCAGCTGTAATCTGAAATATTATGCAGTATTTCAATCCTCAAAACCCTGTTTTCAATTTATTTGTAATAATACTAGACCGTTGTTAAAACAGTATAATCAACTATCATTTACCTGACACAAATTTGTACAATTAATATATTCCACGTGTATTTTATAATTCATAACTCCACTGAACTAATAAACAGTATCACTTTGTTAATGTCTAACACTAATGTATCTATAACGTTACGCAAGTTGATATCATTCTCATCTAAAACATGTATTAAGTAGCAGGATACACTAAATTTGCATTTTTTCTAAAAGTATTGGTCATGTTTGAGATATACAGGTATGGCATCATTACAGTGTATATATATATTTATAAACTTCATAACGATTACGTTAATAGTAGAGAGATAAAATTTATATAAATAAATTTCCTCTGACTTCTGACATGTGATTGTCATAGTTACCTACTGAAAAAAATGCTAAAAATGCAAAAAATACTGCTATTTACAACGTAACACTACAACTTAATAGAAGAAATTTATTTCTAAACACCTGTCTTAAAATCAACAATATTGTCATGGTAACAAACAACTTACATTTCAGTGAATTCCAACTCGGAAATCCTTTACAACATCACCACGTCTAAATACTTTGAAAAATTTCACTTTTAAAGCTAGTTTTTGGTGCTTAGACACAGATTCGAGAGTGCCCAAACAGTAATCTCCAACACAAAGCTAAAATATAGTTCTTAAAAATAAGATGAAACCTCGCATTGTCCACTTCAGTATGACAAGACCAATTTTAGCAAGGATTTTTTAAAAATTTTAATTAAAACCGTTATAATGGGGTTATCTAATGAACAAAACTATCACCCATGGCCAGACCGAGAAACTGTGTTCCGCTATTTTACATAAACTCAGGATAAGATATATTTTAGTTAACTTTTACAAATGATGTATAGACTTCCAGCCATGTTGTATACTACAAACCTGAGACGAACGACTTCCAAAATTTGATTCATTCACATAGCAACACCAGCTTCTGTACACCTACTTTAGTATATTTTACTCTAAGAATTAATTGACTTATATAATACATTATTAAAATAATGAAAACTTGACCAGGAGCTAAGCTGTGTCACTTTTTTAAATAATTCAGACTAATGGCAACAGAAAATGTTAGTTTTTGTTACTCATCAAATTATCGACATTTTAATGTCAAAAATAACTTTCAATGAAAATACCTTAACAGATATGAGTTAGAGAGCGACAAACGGGCCTTTTGTGCTTTCCTTTGAATTTTTTTTTACGATTTGACCTTATAACATAAGTATCCTTCAATAGAACTGGACATTGACGAAAGTATTGATTTTCAGACGGGGTTGCCTTTATCGCTGGATACCTTAAACAAATTTACACTAGCTAAATATGTGACTGATAAACAATACACGCCGAAGTAGGAGCATAAACAAACAAACAAACAAACACAAAGGACTTAGGCTCATTGACGAGTATATACAGTGGAATCTATCAAAACCGGACACCTTCGGGACCGAATAATTTGGCCGGTTTGTAGAGAGTTCCGGATTGTAGAGAGTCATTTGTAATAATATTGTTGGAATTGGGACTTCAGGTTTTTTTTTACCGGATTAGGCAGATATCTGGATTGCAGAGAGTCCAGTTTAGACAGAGTTCACTATAACTCTTAAATTTGGACATATATGTGTATGTATGTTCAAATTTAAGAGTTTACATTTTCGTGGATATATCAATTCGTAAAAATCCAAACTGATCGAAAGAAAAGTCAAAATCTAGACGGGGAAGTGCACTAGCTCTATGTTTCTATAGATTTCGAAATTTTGATATATTAGATAATACCAGAACAACGTCAAGCACATGTGTATATTCAGAACAAATAAATTAAAGTGTGGCATGCAACCTGGCTCGGAATTTGAAAGAAGTCAGCCAGAAATTTCAACCACCTGCAAACTAGAATATTGTAAACATGTACAAAAGAGACACCAGTGAATAGCACCTTTTCATGCAAATTAGATACAGTAGAGCCAAACAAAGAAATAAACAACATCATACATGTGTTTCTTCCTTCAGTGACTCGTCAGTGATGCAAGGGGCCTTATCACCGTAGTTAA